>NW_015374042.1:365570-383791 GCF_001272555.1 Dufourea novaeangliae | reverse complement strand
CATTTTGGTCCTTCGAGCCGGATACAGCAGCTGTGGAAACAACAATTCCAACCTGTATTCCGAATTCAATCGTTGCATCATCGCCTGGGAATCATCATTCCAGCTTCTCAGCAACTACATCCAGTGGGACTCTTGCGGAGCAGTCATCAGACCACGAATCCAGAAGCTGATACGCAGATTCTTTGAAAGCCACCAAGAAGGAAGCTGCCTTCAAACATTCAACGCAGCAGCAGCAGCAGCGTATTTGGGAGTCAGCATCCAGAAGGAGCCATCGAACAACAACTTTGGAAACGGCGGAACGGTAACGTACTACTCAGTTTACTGTGGTCAAGTGCTATCCTGTTTTTTACCGTGTTCCGTGCATAAACCGTGATACGTTATTATGGCTCCAGTAACGGAAGATCGCATTCGCGCGCTTACAATGAAGCGTGCATCTTTCAAATTTGAAGTCTTAATGTTTAAACATTTTATTGACAGTTGTGATCCCAATACACAAGACTTAGAAATTCAAAATCGATTAACTGAGTTATCTGCAGAATTCGCGTCGTTTACGAAATCTCAAGGAGATTTAGATGCTACAGATGAAACGGGAGAGTTAATGAAGGAACGAGTTGAATTGAAAAATTCGTACCTTAGTTATATATCTCAAGCACAAAAACTATTGCAATCGGTACATCAACCACCTAACATTTCACAAACAAACCCTGAGCGTGGGTTAAGCAATACGCCGTCGAATGTAGAAGGGCTTGAAAACGATGTAAGCCTTCCAAAATTACATTTGCCTTATTTTCATGGATGTTATGAAGAATGGCCGGGATTCGCTGATCAATTCAAATCTGCCGTAGACGATAATGTTAGACTAACTGACTGCCGAAAACTAATGTATTTGCGTTCGTGTTTGCGTGGTGAAGCGGCGGGTTTAATTCAATCGCTAGAAAATTCAGCTGGTAATTACAGAGCTGCTTGGGAATTACTTGAGGAACAATATAATAAACCAGCAGTGATCGTTGCTAATCACGTACGCGCGTTGTTTAGTTTGCCACAAATTACGAAAGTAACGCACCAGAATTTAAGACCATTCTTATCTGATTTAAAATCACATTATCGGGCGTTGAAAACACTGCAACAGCCAACAGCGGACACGTTATTAATATTTTTATGCTTATCCAGACTAGATCAAGATACAAATTTAAAATGGAAAGAGCATACTCGTGAAAATGTGTTTCCAAGTCTGTATGAATTATGTAAATTTTTGCATAATCGTTGTCACGATTTAGAGCTATCGGGTCCAGCAGCTAACACGCGTCGCGTCGAAGTTTTTAAACCACGAAATCCACAATTTCATTCCGTACCGCGACCTATACAAAATAATATCGCGAGTCCTCAGAGAGTGCACACAGTCGGACATGCATCGTGCCCTGTTTGTAATGGTCCTCATTTAATTTATAATTGCGACAAATTTACTGGAATTTCAGTGTCACAACGTACAAAACTTGCGATAGACAATCGATTATGTCTTAATTGCCTAAAGAAGGGTCATTCAGTACCAACGTGCAAAAGTAGTGGTTGTAGAGTGTGCAAGAAACAGCACAATACATTATTGCACACTGATGCTCCATTCGAACCACAACCTTCAACCAGTCGTGTTAACGTTACGTGTTTAAATAACATTACGGGTTCTCACGTTATATTATCCACCGCACTTATAGACGTTATTGACAACAATGGACAATCTCATCGTTGTCGAGTGTTATTAGATTCATGCGCACAATCTCACTTTCTGACATACAGATTTGCCAAAAGATTAAATTTAGCATTGCATAAAACTCATATTCCAGTAACAGGGATGAATCGCATGCATTCTGAAATCAAATACTTCACGAAGGCTCGTATTCAATCCCGCACAACTAACTTCATGACTGAATTAACATTTCTTCTTGCAAATCAAATAACTGACCCTGTGCCGGATGAAAATATAAATTGCAATTTCTTAGAAATTCCTAAGAACGTGCCACTTGCTGATCCTGAATTTCATAGAAAGGCGGAAATTGATGGTTTGCTTGGAGCACGATTATTCTGGCATTTGCTTAGTGTAGGACAAATTCAATTAGCACATCCCACAATCATGCTACGTAAAACATTGCTAGGATGGTTAGTGGTTGGCGAGAGCCCCAGTTCTAAGCAAATTAAGAAGACTGTTTGCAATCTAACATTGAACTCATTGGATGTTCAGCTAAGTAAATTTTGGGAACTCGAAGAAACACCACAAGTCAAAGTGATTTCTGACGAGGAACGAGCTTGCGAAAACCATTTTGTAAATAACACTCGACGAGAGACAGAATCGGGAAGATACGTAGTAAAATTGCCCTTTAAAAGCACCGTTGATGGTCTAGGTGATTCTTACAATATAGCCATGAAACGATTTTTATCGTTAGAAAGATCATTTCAGCGTAATAAAACTATGCACGAACATTACTCTAATTTCATGCGTGAATATGAAACCCTTGGTCACATGACTAAGATTGAATTTTGCACTAAATCAGAAGGATATTATCTTCCGCATCATGCAGTCCAAAAGGAAGATAGCTTAACGACGAAAATTCGAGTTGTGTTCGATGCATCGGCGCAAACTTCATCGGGCATATCATTAAATGATATTTTAATGACCGGACCAACCATTCAGGAAGATCTTTTTTCCATTATTACTAGGTTTAGAGTGCATAAGTACGTTTTAACTGCTGACATTGCGAAAATGTATCGGCAAGTTAGGTTAGCGTCTGAAGATCGACATTTTCATAAGATACTTTGGCGCGAAAACTCCACACTTCCGATATCCACGTATTTCTTGAACACAGTAACTTATGGTACCGCATCGGCATCATACTTAGCAATTAAATCACTTCATCAATTAGCAAATGACGAAGGCGAGCAGTATCCTATAGCAGCCAAAATACTCAAATCAGATTTTTATGTTGACGATTTGTTAACGGGAGCAGATACGTATGAAGATGTTGTTTCAATTCGCGATCAGCTTGTTCAATTAACCAAAAAGGGTGGATTCGAATTGAGACAGTGGTCATCGAACGACCAACGGTTATTACAATCAGTTACAGCTAATAATGAAAATACATTCATGACCATCGTTCCCGATGAACTTAGGAAAACGTTGGGTTTATACTGGAACCAGGTATATGATACCCTTGGTTATACGGTAAAAGATCGCGGACCACTGCGGCAGGTAACAAAGCGAGCCATCCTGTCCCGTGTCGCGCAACTCTTTGATCCATTAGGGTTACTTGGACCAATTATCGTAAAAACTAAAATTTTAATGCAGAAACTCTGGCAATTAAAAATTAATTGGGACGAGTCTATTCCTGAAACATTACATTCAGAATGGAGAATTATCGAATCACAGTTAGGTATTATTAAAGATTTATCAATGCCCCGTAGAATTATCTGTGATCAACATGTTCGTCTAGAATTGCATGGATTCTGTGATGCTAGTGAAAAGGCATACGGAGCATGTTTATATATGCGTTCTATAGATATTTCTAATAATTGCTCGACATATTTAATTTGTTCTAAAAGCAGAGTTGCACCTCTTAAAGTTCAATCCTTACCACGGTTAGAATTATGTGCTGCAGTTTTATTGACTAAATTATTTAACGCTACAATAGGTTCCCTCAAATTAAAAATAGATCAACATATATTTTGGACAGATTCAACAATCGTATTACATTGGATTAACGCTTCTCCTCACACATTAAAGGTCTTTGTTGCTAACCGTGTTAGTGAAATACAACAATCAACCGATAAGGTTCAATGGCGTCATGTCCCATCACAAGACAATCCGGCTGATTGTTTGTCACGAGGTGTGTCTCCAACTGAATTTCTTAGCAATAATTCTTGGTTTACCGGTCCGCAATGGTTACGAAAATCTGAGGACAATTGGCCATTTATTGCATTGTTACCTGTCGAAGTGCCGGAGCGTCGAACCGTAATATCCCTTGCCACGTTAGGTACTACGGTTGATACATTTATTGAGAGGTTTTCGTCAATGGGGCGGTTAGAACGTACAACTGCATATTGTCTACGATTTTACTACAATCTCACTAATAAGCCAAAACGGACAAGCTTACTTACTGTAGAAGAATTGCAAATCGCACGACAACGACTCATAAAGTTCGTGCAAAATACAGAATTTGCTGATGACCTAAAACTTTTATCAAATTCCAAACAATATTACAATGGCAAATTACGCATGTTAAACCCTTTTATAGACGAGAATGGTATTTTACGCGTAGGTGGACGAATTAAACATGCAACCACCACTTACGATAAAAAGCACCCTATATTATTGCCAGCTAAACACCATTTTACTACACTAGTTATTCGTCATATGCATTGGCGACATTATCACACAGGTGTTTTAGGCACTTTAAACGCGATTCGACAAATCTATTGGCCCATCAATGCTATGCAATCAGTCAAACATTGCATCCGTACCTGCGTACCGTGTCATCGCGCGAATCCAACGATTTCGCGATATCAAATGGGAAATTTACCCAAAAATCGGGTTACCTTAAACCGTCCATTTTTAATAACTGGCATCGATCATTGCGGTCCATTATATATTAAAGAAAAACGCGTTCGCAACACCAAAACAGTGAAAGCTTATGTAGCAGTATTTGTATGTTTCTCTACAAAGGCAGTTCATCTTGAATTGGTTGGTGATCTCACCACAGATTCTTTTCTAGCGTCACTTAAAAGGTTCTTCGCGCGACGAGGAAAGTCGTCCGACATTTATTCGGATAATGCCAAAACATTTGTTGGCGCAGATCGAGAATTGCGTGAAATTCATAATTCATTCGAAATCGCCATTAAAGATAGTAACATCCAACAGTACGCAATAAATAATAACATAACGTGGCACTTTATTCCGCCACGCGCGCCTAATTTTGGTGGTCTATGGGAAGCAACTGTTAAACTAGTAAAACGTCATTTATTCCGTACAATCGGAAAAACTTTACTAACGTATGAAGCCATGACAACGTATTTAACGGAAATTGAAGCCATCTTAAATTCCCGCCCACTTATTCCTTTATCTACCGATCCAAACGATTTTACCGCACTCACACCTGGACATTTCCTAATCGGTGACTTGATTACAAGTATCAATGAGTCAAGCGTTGCTACCGTTCCGTCCACCAAATTATCGATGTGGCAACATGTGCAACGAATGAAAGAACATTTTTGGACACGTTGGCACAAGGACTATCTACACGAATTAACAGTTCGCAGAAAATGGCACACATCCACGCCAACTGAGGTCAAGGAGGGTGCACTGGTCATCGTACATGAGGACAATGTACCACCATTATGTTGGGCCCTAGGCAGGATAGTTGCGTTACATCCTGGTGACGACCATATCACACGAGTCGTGACGATCAAAACCGTTGCCGGCGAATATAAGCGTAGCTTGAAAAAATTATCACTGCTACCGTTAGACTAGTTCATGTATATATGTTTAACATCTCACATGTACATACAATTATATTCGTACCACCGTTTTTTGTTCTCTGTACAGTATCATATGTACATAATTTAACACTTGTACAGTAGATTTATAAGTACTTAGGAATAAGTTACACTGACAAACACACATACATTCCGCTGGCTACTTTATATTTATCACTTATTGACCATTGCTGGTCAAGGGGGGCGGTTTGTTGAAACGTGCTTATAGCAAACTCGGGGCTATAGCAATCGGGTCATTTATGGCAGGGAATTTTTGCCAGCGCATTCAGCCAAGGACCGACCCGCGGCCTTTTGTTTTCAAATTGCCGTTAGACGTCGACTATGACCATCACCTGGGGTTCTTGGACAGCTGCAAACCACGTGCAGGACACTCATATTTTTATTAATTTTCGGTTTTTCCTGACCATCGATTCCCGGAACTCCAGGTCTACTTCGAGAAGGGGAACTTTAGCGCATCGTTCTCCCTTCCAACATTACAGACAAATTTTGCCACACCCACACCAACTCAGAGCACCAATCATATACAAATACATCCACCACTCCAACACACCACTCAAGTCACACACAACCCTGTAGATATTCTCAGTACTGCGACAACAAGACATCATTCTGTATCCAACATTAGTAGAGACCACTTCGTCAGTCTAGTGCGTTCTCAGATATCAAATACAATTTCTACACACGACACCAGTGTCGATTCATTTTATTTCAACTATTCCGATAATATTAATTTATTCTTCGGAAAGCGACGTTCGTGAAATACTCCAACTTCAACATTTTTCGCGAACACTTCGCAACATTCGTTGTTAGAAAGTAATTCAAGATTCTACGAATATTTTCGTCTTCAATCGTATTTTCATTGCAAAGGTGCGTAATTATTAAATTTAGCGTGCCCTCATCATAGCTTGCAGTCGTTTTACAGATATATTCCGAAATTATAGTAAAAGCAACCTGTTGTCATAAATTTATTCATGACTTGACCATTTCTTTGAGTTAAAGATTAGAAATTATAATAAGTTAACGTGAATGAAATATGTATTTACAAGTTCAGGATATTTAAATTAAACAAAAATTTGTTTACTATGAGGTTCTATTATCTAATTTTTAATTATATTTTATCTAAATTTATTTACTATCAGTTCCATCAGGTTTCATATAAACAAAACAGCTCATTATACTTTATTCAATTGGTTACTACAATTTATTTTAAAGAATCGTGTGTGTTATAAATGCGTAAAATTCACAGTCTAGTAATTATAAGCTCATATTTTAAATAGTTAAATATTTATTTTTAGATTGTATCTGTTGTTTCAGTATACTAATGAACATGTTTTTAAACATTTCATTACACTTTAATGTACTATGTTACTAATCAGCACGTGGTAACGTATTTTATCTATGACCTAAAGACTTGCTTAGACGACCACATGATTTGCGTAAACTTACATGTGCATTCACATTTACGCAAACAAATCGTTGCGTGTATCTGGAAACTAACCCCCTGGTAAATAAATACCATTACTTTTTTCATTATTTAATTTGTAATGACTAATTATAATTATAGTTTGTTCTTTACGTATATACATATAAAAGAACTGTACAGGTAGACTGAACGTGTAATGCAGAAATTAGTATGTGTGAATTATTTAAACATGTAAATGGGCCTTTAACAATAAGTATACCAAAATGTATTGATCTGTTATCTAATAACTGAAGAATTAACACGAAGTACTGATTCACTCTGTGTACGTATTTACTAGTTATACAATGGACTCTAACTATGTTGCTACTAAACATATTGCCATACGAGGCACTTCCCCTTCACACGTACTTTCGAGCACACAAATTCGCTCTCCCACCACGTTGCGTACGCCGGCGCACCAGCACATGTAGCTTTTGCGCAGGCGCTGAGGCCGAGGCTATGACATCAGAACTTAGCCCCGACAATGGCAATATAGTTAGAGTCCACTGTACTGAACCTAATGTAAAATTTTCGGAAATGAATTTGTTTTTTACTTTTTTATCATTTGAGTTTATTAATTTCCACGCGTCTGTGATGAAACTATACTAATCAATTGATAAAAGTTCCGTCCAGGAAAAATGATACATAAGAAAATGTTTATACCGAATGAGTCGTTGCTCCAGAAGTACATCGTGCGACACCACCTTGAAGTTTTACTTATTCAACTCACAATCATGACTAGTTGAATGATTCCTTCTTTAGACATGGGGGTACGTAACACTTTAAATTGTCAACGTTAGAGTATCCTAAATATTCAAGATAACACTGCACATATCATTACATCAATATCTCGCGTTAACACTTATAATAATGTACCATTATCGAAGGCAAGTGAATCGGAGTTTAATCTCGATATAAATAAATTTACTAAATCGCGACTCTACTCGGCGTAAAGTTCAAAGTAATCGACGCTAACGATCCGCGAAAGGGTCGGTCTGAAAAGTCCGTCCATAAAATTTATCGAATTTAAGCGCGCCGCTCGCAAGATCGGTCACTTCTCAGCAGGGCCGTGAGAGCTGCCTTTGAAGAGGCAACGTCGGAGAGCGGTCATAGATAGGAAAAGTTTTCTTCGCTGAGAATAAAGGCTACGAGAGAAAGAGGGAGGGGTTATAAAGAGAACGTAAGGACGGCGGGATCGCTACGGTCGGATCCTATATCGTCCATTGTTACGAACCGACGTTTCAATACCCAGGTGAACCCTTGATCCCTATGATACCGTCGGTGTAGGCCCTTCCTGAACCCTCCACTAGGGTGTTCATAGGGCGAAACGCATCTATGGAGTTCCCAGGCAACGCAGTCTCAACTTCTCC
Source organism: Dufourea novaeangliae (assembly GCF_001272555.1). Classification (NCBI taxonomy): domain Eukaryota; kingdom Metazoa; phylum Arthropoda; class Insecta; order Hymenoptera; family Halictidae; genus Dufourea; species Dufourea novaeangliae. The sequence goes on along the minus strand of NW_015374042.1, from coordinate 375,421 downwards.
ATTCCTTCCTCCGTCGTTTCATCTTTCTCCAGCCTTCGTACACCTCTTGCAGTTAGCGCGCGCGGCATTCTTGAACCTTCGTTTATGAATTAGTGTACATTCGCGCCAGAGACATATTTTACTCGTAAATATGAAACTTTCTAAAGGAACGATCATTTGCCGGCATGGGAGACGGTAGACTTCGAGTAAATACGGCCTGGTGATCCCACTGGCGCACGTACGTTCGTAAATTCGGTGCTGCGTGGCTGCTTACTCGAGTAATACGCCACGTTGTTTCATGGTGTCCATTTGACCTCGCGAAACGACCGGATTCGTGATAGAATACACCCGACCGAAGCCCGCGTCGTAAAGGATCGAGATGGGTAATTTAATAAATGGACACGTCCGATGGACAGTTCCAGCTTATCAACCGTTATTAGACCAGAACGTAAAGTTTGTGGTGCTCGTATATTACGTACGCTGCACAAGTGCGCTGCACAGGTTTCTTCGGGCCTACAGGGGCGAAAATTGATGGTTGGTAGACGTTACTTGGCCGACGTATAAGTGGCGACGTATACAATACGTAGAACGTCTGTTATCAGGAATTCCCAAATACAGATTTTCGGAATACAGAACGAGTGGACAAAGACGATATTTTGTCATGTATTTTTATGAATGTACATATATATATATATATATAGGTATATAAGGGTGGTCCACGCAAATTGTTTACCCTGAATAACTTCTAACGTATGCATTATACGGAAAAATTTTTTATAGAAAAGTTGTATGGTTTGGAGGGATACATTATGTAATGCATATATATTGTTTTTGTAACTCAGACATTTTGGGAGATTTGAAGGTCAACTTTGTTGTTTTAAGTAGAATGCTATATTTTTTATGCCAAAATATCGAAAAGCGTTAAATTTTGAATAAAAAAAGGATTGACCTTTATTATCCGTAAACGTAATAATAATTAACGTATAATTTCACTTTGTTTCTTGAAAATGGTTTGTGCATAATATCAAGTTGGAGATTCAATACCAGCAAACATTTTTCTAGGCCTCCTTCCATTCACTAACGTAGGTGTTCGAAATGGTGTTCATTCACATTAATACACCGATGTAATCTATTAATAAACGAGGAAACTGCACTGTGAATTATTTCTGCAGCAAGCATACTGCATGCTTCACGAATTCGTTCTTTCATATTCTCTGGTGTTGTTGTTGGTTCACGATACACCATATCTTTTAATGTACCCCATAGAAAGTAGTCTAGCGGCGTTAAATCTGGTGAACGTGGTGGCCACAGAAATTCTCCACCACGACCGATCCATCTATTGGGGAATTGTCTGTCCAGCACTTGCATTGCTACATGTGCATAATGTGCGGGGCAACCAACATCTTGGTACCAGATGTCTGTGCGGATACTTAATGGTTCATTTTCTAATAAAGTTGGTAAAATATCACGTAAGAAATTCGAATATTTTTATCCCGTTAATCGTTCATTAATAAAATATGATCCAATTAATTGATTGCCGAGTATGCCAGACCAAACATTAACGCCCCATTGCCGTTGATGGTCAACTTCTCTCATCCAGTGAGGATTTTCTGATGCCCAGTAGTGCATGTTTCTCAAATTAATTTGCCCGCGATTAGTAAATATCGCTTCATCGGTAAATAACAGGTTTTGTAAAAAAAGACCATCATTTTGCATTTAATGCAAGAACCACTAGCCAAGTCGAACGCGGTTTTCATAATCCGAACCGTGCAACTCCTGATGAAGTAATAGGGGATATGGATGATATCTTTCATTATGAAAAATTCGAAGCACACCTTTTTCGCTAATACCAGAACCTCGTAAAATCTGTCGTATGCTGATAGGGTATGTGTACCAATTACGGAGCATCTGTATTAAAATCATAATTTAAAAGAAACACATCTATAAATAATAATGAACAAAATTTTTTTAATTAAATTAAATTATTAACAAATAAGATTCAATGTAAAAAAACGACAATCTTAACATGTCATAATGGTTTAAGTATTTACTAAAATATGTGAATTAAATATGTGAATACTTTCGGTGATTTCATAGATGTTCTTAACCAAAACCTTAAGAAATGCATATTGTACTATTTCATATAAATTAATTATAAACAGCATCTACAACGGAAAAAATGCATATTATATCCTATAAAGGTTTAATGTAATTAAAAAAAATTAATTTAGCACCTACAAACTTATTAATTTTTATTTTTAAGTGAACTCCGTAATACCTCGTGATTTTCAGTCTTGTCCGTAATACGGAGCGCCCAAGCGTAGGTCTTCCCCATAACCTCACTTTTGTTAAACCAAAAGTGAAGCGCGTGTAGGTCATTGGATATAAGTAGGTAGGACCTAATCTGTAACAACATGAGTGAAGCTACAAGTAAAAAACGTTTGCCTCTATAATAAAGTGGAAAAAATATTTCCCTACTTCACAAAAGCTAGGTTAGAAGCGACATTCAAGACACCGTAATACGGGACATCGAAACAGGGACAGGCTCCGAAATTGGGAATTTCGGTATTACAAAACGGATTGGAAATTCGGTACTACGGACTCCGATATTACAAAGATTTAATTTTTGCTATTTAAAAAAAATTCCTTTATAAAAAGGAATTGTTTAGCAACTGATATTCATTTTCACAATATGAAATTTATGTAGCAGTATTGTGTAATAAATACTTGATTGCGCAAACTGGCTTAAAACCTCCGTAATTGCTACACATACCCAATGAGGATTTTCTGTTACCGCTGTTAGGACCACAATAGTATTTTCTTCAGAAGTAACAGTTTTGGTTAGGTTACGTTTGGTATCGATAAAACTTCCGCTTTTTCGAAACGATGTACAAAGTGTCTCGAATATCAATCGACATGGTTGATTTTATTACTTGAGGAATAAACAGACGGAGTTTTAGGGCGTTTTCCGTTGCCAGGCGCGCGATTGAATACGATTGAAAATGAAAATTATTCTCCATACATAACAACACTGACGTACAGAATTGGCATCCGCCAATGTTGTTGTGCCCACGTGAATAGTGAATTATATAGCAAAAGCGAAATTCTACAATTCTTACAGTTTCCATTACTCAGAAATTGAATTTTAGAAAAAAATTCATTCGATTTTATAGATTTATTAATACATTTACCAGTATTCCATAATAACTGTTTTCCCCTGCCGAAATCGTGTTTACACGTCAATGTTCATATGCATGTAATAGGTTCGCTACTATCCACGGATTTCGGTACTCGCGGACGGCCTTGGAACCAATTCCCCGCGGATGCAGGGGTTCTACTGTACTGCTATTTCTATTTCCACATCCTTATTGCAAGAATACTTTTCTTTCGCATTGCTTGGGTGAACGATGCCGCGAAGCGGTGCGGTGTGAACGTGCCGTGAGATTTGTCCAGCGTTCTCGAGTGGCCGCCGAAGGGCGGGGGGGGGGGGGGGGGGGGCGACCGCCACCTGTGATTTGGCAGGTTGAACTGCCTAAGGAGATACCGATTGCTCGCCTTTCTTGTTGTTCTCGGTAACCCTCATGCTTGAGCGTCACTGCATCAGTGTGTTTTGATGCGAGTCGAGTGCGGTTCGGTTCTGCGTTTTGGGTGTATTGCGTAGTAGTTGCACCGTGTTTCTGCTGTTTGTTGCGTCGGAGTGTTCTGTTCTTGCGTAAATGTGTTTCGTTTTTGCGTACCTCTGTCGGTTCTTGCGTAGCTTAACGCAAACGGGCCCCGTGGTTAACCGCGTTTACCTGTGGTCTGTGTACGTTATCCGGTTGTATCAATTTGTCAGAATTCCTCCATGGACAGTGAAGACCCTACTGTCCTTCTAGTGTCTCTATCTACGCGAGCGAGGATTCGTCCATACATATTGACACCCCGGCTTTCCGGGTGTCTCTATCACCGAGAGAGGATTCGTCTGGACTCTGACAGCCCTGGTGTCCTTCTAGTACCTCTATCAACGTGAGGGAGGATGCGCCCATGGACAGTGACGGCTCTGCTGTCCTACCAGTGCCTCTATCTGCGTGAGAATCAAGTTGAACGCATTCCGAATTTACCGAAGGCTTTCCTCTTCCTCCAACGGAGATTTTTTTATGCCGGTAAGCGACTGTATTCCGAAAGGCTTTTTCCCTCCAACGGAGGTGTTTTTATGCCAGGCAATAAACTAACAGTGTTTCTGTTCCACTACAGATATTAAGTATCATTTAGATTTCCGACACCGGGTGTGCTCTCCTGTCTGTCGTAACTATTCACAACATGTACTCTATTCCCTACGCTGTGTTACTGTTTGTAAAAATAATATTACGTACTATGTACACTGATTATGTGTGAACAACATTATTTTTATTATGCTGTTCCAACAATACTGGTGTGAATCGACTTTTCACGAATAAAACGAACAGAATTAGTAAAAACTGTTAACCCTTTTGCCTACGATTTAAGTTCAATCAACGCCTTGGCGGTTACGCGTGAAGCCATTTGAAGCTTCGGACGTGCGCTCAAAGTTGTGCAAATCGCATACGTCTTCTAATGTGTAAATACATGTGTAAGGTACAACTGGTTTAATTTTTTGTAGGATGTTAATATAAGTAATTACGAACGATTCATTAGTGAACAAGAGGATCAATTATCTTGAAATTCTCATGTTTGGCCAGATAGACGTACCACGACTCTCACACAACATTGTAGGCGAAAGGGTTAAGTACGGTTCAGATTTGGCGTAGAACAATTAAGTTTTTAGTTGGCTTAATGGAATCTCAGTTGGGATCCCTCTATTAGGAAACTTTTTTAAAAATATGTGAATCTTCTCCTACAATTCCAGCTCTGCCGAATTAGTTAAAATATAAGATACAAAAACTAATTTAGTTAACCTGATTGTAGTTCATTATGAGTAACTTTCACAATAAACTACTTTGGTTCTAATGCAAACTATGCAGTTTTTCTTTTCAATTCATGCGAAGTATACCACAGAACTACGTTTTCTAATAAATTACAATTTAGAGAATATGAAGAATTTAAATTTATTATTACACCAATTATATATTGTATTGAATTAAACAAATCCTTCCCTATCACCATTAGTAAAAAAATGAATTTCCTCTCACAATCAGAAAATGTTTATTCTCACTATAACTGCAATGAACTCCACAACTTAATTCTCATCAGACAAAACATATCTACAAGCACGAATGAAGCTTTGTTTAAAAAAAATTGTTTTATATTTCTATTTTATGGCTCAAGTGGAATAATCAATGTTCCGCCAAAGTGTCACGTTCCCGTAATGGGCGTAGTTAGTACGATTAGTGATTATTAAATTTTAACCATAATTCGTGTCACGCTGTGCATGTCGTTATTATAAGGTGAGGGATTAAGCTAGTTACGCTATTCCCACGCGTAGGGTGTACGCGTCATTTTGAGCCGTTTTAAGAGGAACAGCAGACGAAGGTAGCGTAATTTTTTCCATGGTCCATTGCATCCCCAAATTGATCGTAGGGGATTCGCGACAAATTGCGCGTAGCTTCCGTAGCCCCGGCACCCGATACCAGCAACAACCTTTTCGAAACTCCAGCAATTTCACGGTGTATGACAACCGCTTCCCGTAACTTTTATTTGGGAAGGGTAGGATGCTGAATAATATTTTTCCGTTTTATTTTTGCGAGACGTATAAACGTCCGGGATATACATATGAGGCGGCATTACGATGCTGTATCAGATGAATATCGCTGCAGCTACGTTAAATTATTTCTCATCGTGAGATTTATGCTGTGTTGCACTTGCGTGAGTACGTTACGCGGGAATATTCTGGGGTCTACCTACGCCACCGACGAGAAAAATCGCGCGAAACGAAGTTCCCCCGAAGAAATTGCAACGAGAGAATGCTCTCTCTTGCATTCTGTATGCTTCGTGTCCCTATTAAACCGTACTGGGGACGTTGTAATGAACAATTTCTTCTTGTCGGCTTGTCTGAGAACTTATGCTCACTGTATTGTACAGGGGGTATTTCAGAATTATACGTGAACACATAAACGATTAGTGGATATTGTTAAAAGAAACGGGAATATGTTAACATATTGACGTCGGGAAATGAGATATTCCGGTTTATATTGAAATTGTATCGATGATGGGAAATGAGATATCTCCTTTACTGACGGATTGACCCTGAAATGGAAAAATTCGTAAAGAATCATGGCATGACTGTTGCACCATTGACACGAAGGATTAAGAAGAATCAACCACAGTTGTGGACAAATGAACAAATCAAGGCATTCAGCACACTTTATTTAACACTAAGTGCCTCCGAAGTAAATATAATTCAGAAACAGTAACTGCATTGTTCTTATATGAATCTTATCAAGTTCTTATATCTAGGCATGCACTATAACATAAATTATGATCGACTCAACTGAACATTCATCAGTCTTTACTTTCGCTTGCGGAGGAAACTATAGTAGTTTGTTGATTTTAGCAAATTATATCATGTGTTCCGTCGTAGACCGAAACGACGGCTATAGAATCAGACACTACCGTTACTTTTTATTATTTTATTTCCTTCATTCAAGCAACTTTAATTTCGTTGACACAAAGAGAATAATAGACAAAAGAAGCGAACATTTGGTCTGCAGTCCGCCACATGCGCTCGGTAACCTGGGACCCATCCGCGCCGGGCCTTACCGGGGCGCGCTGGCTCGCAGACAATACAGCCATAAACCCTACCGTTGAGAGACTCGAAAATTCGTCGCGGTCAACTCGCATCGTGACCACGTACGCGATATTTTCCTAACGTCCGCTTCGCCCTGAAGGAGAGGTTTTCCACCTCCACGTCGCTTGGAAAAACCGAGAAATTTGCCTTCCCCTTCAGGGTATAACCAATAAGGATGCGAATTTTGGTAACGCCTTCAGCGAACTTTGAGGAAGCGCGACGTCACACGAAACTCGAACTTTGAGTCGCAAACACTCATTCGAAAAGACTCGTTCGAAAAGACTCGGTCGCAGACACTCGTTCGAAAACACTCGGTCGAATACACTCGTTCGAAAACACTCGTTCGAAAACATTCATTCGAAAGCATTCGTTCGCAAACATTCATTCGCAAAACATTCTCGCATTCGACAAGTCGTACACGAACATACATCCGCATTCGAACATTCGTACTCGAATTATTCACGCACTCGTTTCGACAAGAGTCACACGGACTCAAGACATTCACGTACTCGTATCGACAAGAGTCAAACGGACTCATTCATTCGACAACAATCATTTGAAAACTCGCACTCGTTACGACAAGAGTCACATGGACTCAATTCATTCGACAACAGTCACCTCACGATTCGTCAGCTCCACCGGTCGAGCAATTATATTCGTTTTTCTCACCAGAGAATATTGAAACAGTTGCCTAATATTAATTTGGCGGGCAACAGTCGCAACCGGACGCGTACCGCGACGGTCGAGCCTGGAATTTACAACTCCAGGCGGATTCGAAAGAGAAATCCACGCGGACGGACGCGACATCATGTTTAATGTCATTAGAATCAGAAAAATTTCATAGACATGTTGAAAGGTTTTCAAAGAAAGGACCACTAAAATATCACCAAAGTGTAAAAATGGCCAGACGATGAGTATATTGAAATTGAAGAAATGGCCGCCGTCAATTTATTAATAAACATAAATGGACGAACCAGTCGTTACTGAAGTGTTCTAGTTTTTAGTCTGCAAAATTAACTGTTCATGGGGCATGATGGAGAAGGTAAAGAAAAATGCAAATAAAGTGATAGTTGTACCTCTTAATTAAGTGTTTACGAATCACAATACAATTATAAGTTAACAGTCTAGTATTTGGAAAATACAGTCAAAGTTCTAAATTATTAAGCTTTAACAAAAACGAGAAAAACCGTTACGGCTCTATCACGGGATACAAAAATTAAGGCAAGATGGTTTTCCTATACATATATTCTCACAATGGATACAAATATGGATTTCTTTGGAATTACATACTATTAAATATTATTATTATTCATTATATTTATTACTATTTTTGATGTGGCGTCCATTAAACTAGAGAAGACGCAGGCACACAGACTTCGCATCCACCTCACAATAACAATCGTTTATTGGAAATCTGTTCTAACTGTTAGTTATAGTTAATAGCGTGTTTTTATTCGAAACCGCAGCGTAAGACTCAACAATGAGGTACCCTATTATTCCCGATATCAAAGACCTCATCTTGCCTTAAACCATCTTTCTCCAGAAATCAATATATTTGTAAAACAAATAAAAAAATATTCTAATTTTGAATATTTCACATTAAAGTAGATGAAATGCAAATAATAATGCAAGAAATACAATAGACTTACCAGTCTTAAATATATACGTATTATAAATTTCTTTGTCAAACAAAAGAAGATCGACGTAGCCACGCAAACAGTTTCGCAACCTTTACAGCTATAAACAAAAGTCCCGTGCCCCCACTTATTGTTGCTGGCGATTCAACTGTTATAGCATAATAGCTTCCTATTGGTGTATTTGTCACATATCCAGTATCTTTCAGTTAGCATTTAGGTACGATACCCCATCTTACCTCGCTATCACGTCATGCCACCCCTTCCTCCCTAATTTTGTAAAATAATTAATATTGTACAAGATCAGACCATTTACAATACGAAGTACTTTTAGATTGATGGGAAAGAAATAGTCGATTTCCATTCACGTGTATAGTACCAAAAATGTAAATACAGTTTCGTTGGTTATAATATGTTACACTATATGTATAGATTCCATACTAGGTTGAAGATGGTATCAATTGCAATTCATTTGAATTCCCCAAGGCCTAATGTTTCTCACGTGATAAAATTAATTGAAGAATTTAACTATACTTATAGTTAAATATATAATTTAATAATAGACGGAACAACAGTTAACTTGTCATGTCGAAATGACCATTTCTTTATCAGTGATCTAACATTACATATTCTCATACAGCCTGATTAATGCTTGAGGAAAACTACTTTGACCAGCACTAAAAATTATGAAATCATGCGGAATCCAGATAAATTCCTGAAATATTACATCAATACTACGAGCCGGAGTTATAAATAAGTTCCATTCATTATAAGTCTAACATTAATTCACCACACATTTCCTATGACAATTTCCATTTATATGTCATTTACCCAAGGACAAGTCGAAACGAAATTATTTATGATTCAACTCGATATTATAAATACAAAAAGCATCTGCGCATTTCAACGAATTATTCCGTCAAAACACACAGTCCGGTCATCTCTACCGAAAAAATTAACGCGATAACACCACGACGGAAACTCGAGGACAGAATACCTGAGCACGTTTCGGTAATTCTAAAAATTCCCGAACAAATATCGTCGCTGAAAGGAGAATGCAGGCCTGCTCTCGCACGTGAGAGGATCCGGGCATGAGCTGTAAGAAAAAAGCACGAGCTTTTCACTTAAAAAGTTTCTCCTTAAGCAGGGTCCAGGGACGAAGCGAGCGGATGGGAAGGGCGTCAGAATTAGATTTTACATGAGACACCGTTTTCCTGGGGTATAGGAAGGAACTTCCAGAGAGAGAGAGAGAGAGAGAGAGAGAGAGAGAGAGAGAGAGAGAGAGAGACAGAGAGAGACAGAGAGACAGAGAGAGACAGAGAGACAGAGAGAGACAGAGAGACAGAGAGAGACAGAGAGACAGAGAGAGACAGAGAGACAGAGAGAGACAGAGAGAGTCAGAGAGACAGAGAGAGACAGAGAGAGACAGAGAGAGACAGAGAGAGACAGAGAGAGACAGAGAGAGACAGAGAGAGACAGAGAGAGACAGAGAGAGA
>NW_015374042.1:354865-364814 GCF_001272555.1 Dufourea novaeangliae | reverse complement strand
AGAGAGAGAGAGAGAGAGAGAGAGAGAGAGAGAGAGAGAGAGAGTAAAATAGTGTTACCGAAGGTGAAGAGGGGGACGATGTTTCTGAGGGATTTGAACGTACAAATAATGCTGCTCTGCTCGGACACACACATGGACTCGTCGGATAAACCGGTTTCTATACAAGCGAACGTAGAGGCAATACGTGGGGAGGCGCGCGCGCACGCGAATGATGCACGAATAGACTAACGGCGATGTATACAAGGTGTACCGTGAATCCTTTCATCATACTGTCATTACGGAAACTTTTTCAGGAAATTTTGAAAAAAGGCTGAACGCTGTGACAAGCTCGAGGAATCGATCACCTCCATACGCGTTTTCCCATCGACAAAACTTTTTCCAGTTTAAACTGTACTTAGAAATTTTTTGATCATGAATTTTGCTTGTCTCGTGATTGTCTTGAACAACTTGGTAACATTTTCAGATAAAATGAAACAAACTGTGAGTGGGCGAACAGTCAATTATATACATCTATGTAATTATTCTATGTGCAGCAGAGGTTTTCTAAATTCAAGAAATACAGAGTCTATCTGAATAATTTGTAAAACCGGGCACCATACAACTACTTATGAAAAAATTAGAAAAAAATATGGAATAAAATTTTGTGATGCACTGCTTAATTTTCGAGAAAATCAACTCTGAATATCTGTTGGATACGCATCTAATTGACTAGGACTTGCCTAGCGCGACTGCTCATTGTATTCCGTTTCTACTTACTACCATGACATGCGTCTCAGATTAATTTTCAGATCGACTTTCTCGAAAACTAAGTCGAGAATGATAAAACTTAATTGTACACTTTGTTCTTATTTCTTCATAAGAATTCACGTGGTACACTCTTTTATATATTATTCGGCCGAACCCTGTATATTGATTTACATGGATCTATCTGACTATAGCTTACCATTACTACTTGTGCTGCAAAATAGTACTGACCTTCGATTGATCTGACTATTTTCTGTAATATCAGTTTATATGAAATAACTGTCGAAAGTAAATAACGTCATACTAATGTATATATTTAGAAACATTACCGCAAACAGATATAAGCAATAATGGATATACATATATGTATGTATATGTGAATAGCCAAGTTGTATTCAAATTCAAGTGTGCTGGAAAAATGTTGAAATCCAATTTCGTCGAAAACGGTGTTCAATACGATAAAATCTTGTTCTACATTTTCCATCTGGGTTATGTCTGAAGTAAAACTGCACAGAGGAGACAATTTCAGTTATTTCCGCAAAATTATGATCTATTACCCGATGTCATTTTGGAAATCTATCAACTATTTTGCTATTAATACTATTAATTATTTTCGTATTATTGCTTTTAATAATTTCGCTATTAATGCTACTAATTATTTTAAAAATCGAAAAATAAAAAGCAATTCTAATAGAACAACAGTGTGAATTTATATAATCAGTTATGTGTCAGGAGATGTATAATAATACTCCTAAACGGTTTCTTGTAACGCACCGAATAAGGCAACTACTCGCTGTACGTACGTATTTGTGAATTTAAATGTCGACGATACGGCGATATGTAGATGAATACGTAGAAAGCAATTGGTGTGTGCTCGCGCGAGCGTGGTTAGAAATAGGGGAAAATATAAGCGTGTACGTTATGAGTTCTGCCACATAAACAGAAGTACATTCACAGAAAAATATGGATAAACCAACACACCAGAGGAAAAGTAGTGCATATGGCAAAACGTATCTGAAAAAGAAGTTTGCGATGTATACAGGATGTATTAAAACATGCGATCATAACTACGCGGATGAGCTCAATATATAAAAATAATACAAAATACAAACATTCGTTCTATGAACCGTGCTTTTAAATTTAATCGTGTTCGTATCTAAATAATTCCTATTGCAAACCACTCCAAACTATCCTAGCATTTTGACGAAATTATGTCATGGATGCAAATGTTCAAACTGGCAACTTTTAAGTATAAATAATGACTTTGAAATGTTTTCTTATTGAAGTTTTGAAGCAACAGAAAATTATGACAATTAAGAAACACCTGTGACTTGGAGACACTGTTGAATAGAACTAATATTTACACGAATATTTTTTTACCTTTCTTTTTATTTTCGATTTACTCTTGAAATTATGTTCACACATTTTGCTTTCCCTGTATACAAGGTGTCGCAAAATAGCTTCAACTTCCGCAAATGAGGGGTCCCTGGGTTGATTTGAAATAACTTTTTCCTTAGCGAAAATGTTGTCCGAGGCTTTGTTAACGAGATATTAAGAAAAAACCCCGACCAATCAGAGCGCGAGTCTGTCGGCCGAGTACCCGCGGTAGCGTTGGTTATGCGCTGCGCTTCTACTACGAAGCTACGAGCAAGCAAGTCGGCATGCATCGAACGAAACTGCATATAATAGCAAATGAAAAAGACGTAGAACAAATAAAATCAAACTTCTTGTCATCTTTTGTTTGTCATTTAAAGTGATTAATGAATAAACCATGAAGGGGGGAAAAACGTGTGTAATGTAAAAACACGAATACACAGTTCTTTTTTTAAACAGAATCGAAAATAATATTATATTAATCGATATTTTGGCAAACAAAATATAGCATTCCATTAGAAAAACGAAGTTGACCTCACATCTCCGAAACACCTCCGCTTACAAAAAAAATATATGCATTACATAATGTATCCCGTCAAACCATACAACTTTTCTATAAAAAATTTGTTCATACAATGCATACTTTAGAAGTTATTCAGGGTGAACAAGTTGCGTGGACCACCCTTCTGTATTTTACAGAATTTTCGCACGCTACTAAATAGGAAAAACAGAATTTCTACCCTCCTAATCCCTGTTACTACCCTTCTGGTTGAGATAGAGGGTTTAAACTTGGCACGAACTGTTTTTTCTTGACAAGCTATTAAATAGTATAACACCTGTTCAAATCGGTATAAGGGTACTTTTGACCCCCTTAACCGGCTTTACCCTGTATTAATGGGAGTGGTTTTAAAAATTAATGGTGGCATCTATTTTGTATAACTATATTTTGCTTTCAAAAATTAGTAACTGTATCCTAAAAATCAATAGGAATCAAAATAGAGATACGTTAATACATGTGTATTTAAAGATGCGTGAAATAGTACACGTGTACTCGTAATTTTTTTAGATTGCGTTTTTGTTGAAAAAACCATCCCTAGTTTTAATGACTGCCTAGCATATTCTGGGCATTAGAATCTAATATTACAACACTGGATAGACAAAAGAATCACCTGTTCGTATACATATAACGAGAAAACAGAATATCTTTTCAGGTAGTAGGAAAGGTTAAGCCAAGTGTTACCTCAAATTGGGATTGTGATTTGTATCGTGTAAGAGTACTTTGGGTATAGGAAAATGCGAAAATATGTTAAAATAAAATATACTCTGGTTAACGTCTGGTATATCAACAATGGGCCAGTACCAAATTGATCAGGACTTTCGGTAGAAATCCTGTAAGTGATTCCAAACTTTTGATCGATAGTGTATTTTTCCTGAGTTCCCATTCACGCACGTAGGATTCTTGTATATTAAAATAACGGTCTCTTCTGATCGACAAGGTGAAGACAGAGGACTCAGTATCGATTACCGGTGGCCGCCATAACGCTGAACGTGTTAATGAATAATTAAACTTTGCTTCATCATCCTGTATCTATACACCCTCCGGACGTGTACATAATTGCTAAATTATAAACGAAGATCAGAAGGTGTGCGAGCAGAGAGAAATTAATGTAGTTACATCTTCGATCTAACTGTTAGCTCAAAGACACGCAGACCACAGAAACCTACCCCATATTCTCTCCGTCTGGAAACTTATGGACAAGGTGTGTAGACGGACGTTACAAATAAACGGAGAATATACAAGGAATCAAGCACGAACGTACACGTAAACAGACACGAGCAAGAGATAAACTGATGGCGAAAACCTCGAGGTAGCTGTTAAGCTCCTGATCTCCTTTTGGCCCGACTAAGTGGGTTCACCTGCGCGAATGGGCTCGTTTCGGATACGGTGGACCTTTTAAGTTAAGCTCTACCTACAGTACCCGGATTCATTGTGCCGAGGAACGGCTGAGACGCGGCGGGGCAGCCGAGGGGAGGGATGGAAAAAGACGGCGAGGAAGGATACCGAAGGCGCGTTACACGGAAATCTACTATGTCGACAAAAAGCTGCGCGGTCTTTCGGTAGTCATGATAGTTCAAAGAGCCGGGCTGACTGAAAGAGCTAAAGTATTCAACAACAAAATCCCCTTCTTCCCATGAACAGGGGTCTGCGAGCGTTGAAATCACTCCGAAATATCAGACGTCGTAAGAAGGAGATTTATGTTTTAAATTCGAAAACTGTTCCTGTTTCTGTAAGGATATTTATAGAGACTAGTCTTATTCAATATTAAAGATTATCGGGTGTACGATATCAGATTATACGATTACGCTAATGTATTTTGTTATAATCATTTGAAAACAAACATGCATGTTCATAAATATTTTAACAAAATGATACGTGAGTACCTATTTCTTATTACAGCTATTTTTGTACAATATTCATGAAGGTAATGGGAAGTAGTAAATTATTTTTACAGTAACTGTTCGTTTAAGACATACAATCGAATCATCAACAAAGCTAACGCTCCCTCTAATTGTTTGAATGCAGATGAGGCGCTCTTGCATTACTTTTGTCATTTACTGGAGATTCATTAGGACGTTTAGTATTTATTTTAGCAGCATTTTGGAGAAATATTATATTAAGTACGGTTGGTCCTTCACTTACTTTTCGAGGTAACTGTAAACGATACCACATTATTAAATCTAATAATAAGTATTAAATAGTCATTATATGTACTTTGTTTCCGTGAAAATCAACGTTAAAAGTCAGTTACATGCACGTGCAATTGTATAGGATCTGGTTTACCCTCAGACACGATACTAGTGAGAATTTGCATCAACGAAACATTGTTTCGTCTGTAACATTCTATCTGGCTAGCAGAACGGTTTCTACAAATACGATAAAAAATTATTTGTCACCCTTGCAATTAGTACCATTGAATTTCAGAGAAAATTTTATCCTAAAAAATGTGTTATGAGTTCAATTAGCTTCTACTCACTTAATGCTCTTGATTATTAAAAAGTCGAAATCCCAATTCGCAATAATGTGGTGTTTACGTATGCTGACATGGAGTATGGTTTCTGAGGATTAATGTGTCTTTTCATTACACATCGTTCCTACTTATTGTAAACACCTATATGTGCACACCGGATGAATATCCAAAGTCATATTCATCAAAAACGAAACATTATATCCAATAACATTCCACATTTTTTATTTGTTTTTCCACATATAATTATCGTATTATCGGTTCTGCCACGAATACTGTCGCACCCTATATTATTATCTATAACACTGATGAGCAACCGTTTAATGCAGTGGGCCAAAATTCAGAGCCCAATTCTCCGAATGGGCCACTGCAACTGCAACCATAAAAAACCTGATTTATTAACTTAAAAATTATATCTTTCCCTCACGTTTTGTTTAATTTTGTCACTTTACTTGACTACAGTGGGTCACACAAACAACTTCGGGGGCCCGTAGATACGTAAATGGTTAGCAGGTCGCAAGCAGCTCGTCGCTACCCTAGAATACCCAGGAGGATCAAATTACATTAAAAAATACTCTTTGCGTAGAATAAATACATTCGATACTAGACTTCGCTGCAATATTTTATACTTTCCCCTATCACTTTATCTTTACGCCTTTGTACCAAAATAAAACATGCCACCAATTCCTATTTCGCGACTCACTCGTGCGTATTACCTACACGCGAACACAGTCGCTTCTCCAGGTTAAAATCGTGAGCACGCGACATTGCTGTGACGTTGTATCCGCGTGATAAGAAAAAAAACACGTTGTTCGTGTGTAGCAAAGCGCACCCTATTTCGCTGTGACCGCAGACACCGGCAAGAGTTCGCCATATAATGAAATTTCTGGCTCGTTAATTAAAGGGAACCGAAAATCAGTAACACGCGATACACAGGAAGTGCGGGCACTAAGATACGAGCCGGACATCGACACGATGGACGTTCATTCATCAGTTGGATTTCATTGTGGCCTGCCAAGGACAGTTCGCGCGAGCAGATGGAGCTGATCAGCTTTGATACTGTGGCGACTCCTCCTGTACTCACGAACAGAGGGCTTCGGAGTTAATATTATTTTACCCGCTACGACTCAATTCTATCATCGGTTTCTATATACAGGGCGCATTTGACTTGCAAAACTTAAAACGAAAATCATAAATGACAAAATTGCATTCGACGTTTGGTTTCCGAGATATTAATTGTTGAAAATATGTGCGAAATACGCTAACACGGCTGGTTATTTTACTTGAGAGGCACGGTCTTTAATTGTTTCAAGGGTTGGTGTAATTCATTTGATTGTATTTCATAGCTAGGCCATCGATCGATACCGTGTAACAGATGGGAATCGACTGTTACAAGTAGTATAATCCATCACGCCAGACATATTTCACGCGTATTTTGCCCGTATTTTCAACAATTAATATCTCAGAAACAAAGCCTCAAACGCAATTTCGTGATTCTTGATTTTCGTCTTACAATTAGTTTGACGTGTAAAATCCACCTTATGAAAGCTTCCCAGATTTTTATTAAAACCCTGCATACTGTCGGACTACCCTAGATATTGTTTATCAAATATCTCCTTATTGATGAGTCCAACTAGCAAGCTCTCCTTCCTTTCTCGTATCTTCCATTAAAGTTGCTACAACAGACTACTGGTGGCCGAACGGAAAACGTGCGAAGCAGACTGTGTTTCCGCAAATTTTCTTGCTCACTTGACATTTCTCCTTAAAAATGCGCATCGTAACTTCATCCGTTCCTTTCGCATTCCTTCGACGATTCCGTTCAGCAAACTACAAACGGATGTCCCCGGAATGAAAGATCGAAATTTGTTAAGGGTGTACGTATCTTACAGCGGCGCATCGGGAAAGCGTAATTTCACCGGGATGGTATGTCAGGGGGGTGGTTCCGACGTCTTAGGTAGCTTCTTCCTAAATAGTTCCTGGTGTCAACTGGCGTTGACGTGGACGTAATGAAATCGCCGTTCGCAATGTTACGACAAAAATATTTTCCTCTTACACGGACGATTATATAGATACAAAACCTTTTTTGGGCTGATTCGTAAAAGCAGGAAGCAAGGAAAGATTAATTTTCTTTATCAATGGTTATATTATATTAAAGATAAACCATGAACTTCATTAAATAGAAATATAGTAGAACATCTACTTCACTACTTTATGTATGTACATTTACGGCTAATGGAAAAGACAATTTCTGTAAAAAAAATGCAGTGTTCCATTTAGAAAAAAAAGTGTAATTGCAATATGCTGAAGTAAACATTCTTTTATTCTTTTGCTCTATTTTAATGCGAAAACTGTTTATTACTTGCTGATTGTAAATCGGTATTCTTGAAGGAGTGTTTACCAGATATCGGTAAATTCAACGTCCAACAAGATACTTTTTATGATCGAAGAAAGTTCGAGTACTCCAGGTAGGCAATAGAGAGTAGCTCTGCAACAATCAATATCCACGTGTCGTACCCTCAAGGAGGTACATTCTCTACATCCACTACATCTTTATATCTCTCCTTCTAGAAAGTACACCTCGGTATGTACCCCGTATATGATGCAGTCCACCTTTCTGAAGGTAATACCCCCTATTACAAATTTTTAACTCAACAAAAATTTATAAGTAACTCGTCAGATCAAAGAATAATATCGAAGCAATATCATCTGTACTCTCTGCATCATTCCAATAGTAAATACAGTCCACTAGAGTAGGTACATTTGTGTTCTTTCTTAAGTAGGTATTCACACGAAGTTAATTCCTTGTGTGAAGTTAGGAAGCACCAAGGCAATCGCTGCTATAGCCAAATTTACACCTTTTCACTTCGGATGATTCATCGAAAAACATTGTTTACATCCGCGTCTCATATAAAGTGACCAGCGAACAGAGTACAGCCAATCTCTACTTTTGATGAATTCAATAAACGATTCATTCGTAGTGATACGGCACTGACATGTATAAACTAAAATAAACTTATATTTTATAATGTGTGTGTGTGTGTGTGTGGGTGTGTGTATGCTGTGACAAGTACTGTCACACTAAATGCGTATTCGGACGATCAGTTCGCTTTTCTGTGACACATATCACACGAAATGAATATGGATTTGGTCGATTCTTACTATTTTTTGGGCAGTTCTTCGTTAAGAAATTTAAGAACAAATGAGGAAATAGAACTGGAGGTTAAATTCATGAAAAATTTCGTAAATTATTTTCCAAACTTTAGAAATCATCAATGATATGCTACAACTTGGTACTCTACAAAGGACACTTAAAGTACGAAAACAAGTCCCTGTTGCGAAATAATGAAGCGTGATTTGCAATTTAAGCGTTGCAAGTAAAGCTGGTCTAAAGAAGGTGTAGCGACCTTGTCACTACCATTCCCCGTGTTTTAGGTAGTATGCGTAAGCAGCGATTTACCGGGTTTTTCTGAAAGCTCTTTCTCGGGGCTGGCTTTTGTCGATGTACCCATCTGACAACCAGACTCGTGCAGGCCTACATTTTTCAACGTTAAGGGTGAAAGTCAGCAAACGTTGTGACCATTTTGTCAGGTCATTTTTCCTAGGTTGTTCCCCAAGGTTTTCGGTCTTGGAGAGCATTCTGAGAGGACTCACGGAAGCGTTCACTTCGTACCGCGTCAGCGCAAAATTTTCAGTACATCTTGTATACGCGTTTCATTATATTTAGTGTTTATGTATCTCACGATTTCAAGTGTGTAACGTTTGCGTCATATTATTAAACGAGTGTGGACGATTATTGACTACGAATTATTATACCTATTGTCCCCTCAAAGGTATCAGCCTTCTGTATCAAAGGACTAACTTTTTATAGTCGCCGACTATAAAATTCAATAATATGCGTAAACGATACAACAAGCACTTCAAATATAAATAAAATCCCGGAATTCCTCCGTATCGCGTTATCAGCCGTATAAACGATATCGGAATAATCCACCAGCAAACGCACGGAGATTAAACGTGTTGAATTTGGCGGTAATCAGCGCGTCAGCATGCGTATTCCACATATAGGAAATATAGATAGGGCGTACGAGACCTGACCGCGTGCGTTTTAGTCTTACCGTTTTTCCGGTGGGCGATTCGGATATTGTACGACTTTGATTATAATAAATACTTTTACTTATCATCATACAAATAATCATTTTCTATTCGGTCCTCGACGAAAAAATCCAACAAAACGGAAGCTGGTCTCCCCGCGATATTCTAGCAATATTTTCATAATCCCGCCGCGAGTACGAGTTCGTGCTGGAATGCCCGTCTGGCCAAACAGAAAATGGAGATGGTCGCAGGGGTGGAGTGTCCTCTCGGTGTGCACGCGGCTCTCCCCGCTATCCAGTCAGTGCCATTGTCCTGACATCAGATGCGTAATAGGATGAGCTCGCGGCCAGGAGCCAGCCAGACAATGCGTACGCACCACGCCCGATATCGGTGATACTCGCCGATTCGTTTCTATTCTCTCTTTCGACCTTCGGGCGACGGAACTCGACTCCCCCTGTGAATATCGGGTGCATCGCTTTACCATTGTCCCCCGGCAGTCACGCGACACAACCGCGGTGTCGCCACTACGTCTACGCAGAAACACGCGTTATTCCTTTCCCCTGTTTTTCGCTTCCCCATTCGTGTCTACGAACGAACAATGAAGCTTTTAATGAACCCACGCCCCGAGACTGCTTCCGCAACACCTCGGGGGCCCAGGATCATTGGCGAACGTATCTTCCGGTTTTTTTTCTTTTTTTTTTTTTTTTTTTTTT